>NC_055967.1:3900000-3939440 GCF_018492685.1 Alosa sapidissima
TGCTCAGTATGGGTCCAGCATCTGGCCAGTGAGCATGGCGCTGGCTGGCGCCTGCAGACACTCAGCCCAGGTGTGGCGTGTCTGCTCATGCCCAGTACAGGTTGTGTGTGTGTGTGTGTGTGTGTGTGTGTTCGCAGTCAGTGGGCCTGTGATGCGGACGGTAGATGAAAGGCAGAGATGAAAGCACGGGATCATCCGCTGAACGGACAGCTGAACAAACAGAGCACGGGGCGGAGAGGGAGGGAGGAAGAGCGAGCGAGGGAGAGAGAGCGAAGGAGGGGAAAAGAAAAGCACATTATGTAAATGATTAGCAACCCTTCCCCCATGTGGAGTGGAGAGGGTGAGAGAGAGGGATAGAGAGAGAGAGAGAGAGGGACAGACAGGGGCTAAGAGCAAAGAAAGACAGAAAGAAAGAAGCCGAGCAAGAGAAAGAGAGCATGTGACAGTGTGATTAGATTTCTGCTTCTTTTGTTTTTCCTGAAACGGGAACCGGACAGTTCTGGTGCGGGTTAGTGTCACATTTTGGCTGCTGTTTAGGCTACTCAGCGTTTCCCACACATGGTGACCTGCAGAGACTTATGAGCACTTTCCTATTTAATTAATGTGGTCTGATGGTGTCAACAGACATATAGTGAGTTTAGGAAAGTTTCTCTCTGAGGCTGACGGCGGCAGCCGTTAGGTTTGGACATGTAGGTCATGTAGAGTTGCTCGGGGTTGAATGAATCTGTGTGAAGGGTGAGAGGTGTCAAGTTTCTGATGCGAGTTCAGCGTGTCTTTTGTGCTCTTACAAACCTCCCATCCCAGCCCCTGATCGTGTTCCCTGCTCTGTGTCTTTCGCTAGCGCAGGCATTCTGTGCAGCCGCCTAAAACTCTGAGACAATAGCAGTGTCAGGACCCTCTCCCCATGCCTCTGTCCCCTCTCCCTAATGTGTGCTGTGCTCCACAATGTTGGCTTTCTCTGCACTGAATGTGAACTAGTAATGGGGTGCTTTTCCCCCCTCCACTGCCAGATTACTCAACACTCAGTGGGAACTGGTAACAGAGCAGAAGTGCTGAAGGCTGCTTTCCAGCTGAAACCAACGAGCATGAGTCCACTCATCACCGTGAACTCCATCACCTTCTAAGGAAACGATTTTGAAAATGTATCTGTGTGATGGTCCATCGTCTTGGACAAGGAAGTGTGATGCTTTGGTGTTGTTCCTCACATACACACACTTGCATACGCGCACACACACACACTTTTGTTTGTTGTGTTTGGTTTCCTGCTGTGAGGAGAGGAATTGAGGAGTATGAGGAATCAAGGATTTGGCCCTCAGGTCAGACTGGCTGTTTCATGCAGTTATCATGCCAACAATTATGAACATGCTTATGACCACAACGAGAGAGAGAGAGAGAGAGAGAGAGAGAGAGAGAGAGTCCATAATATGAAGTCAAGTCAGACAAATTGGTGTCCCGTGTGACTATTGATGTGCTGTTCAGTAGAATGCTGCAACTAATAGCCCAGCTCCTCCAGAGTAGCTTATGGTCACTGTGTGTTAAATTAGTCAATCGGTGTGTGGCACAGATGGATTATCAAAGAGTAGACCAATACACACACACACACATGGCAGTCTGACTTTGTTGAGGTTACTACATTGATTATTAGCTAGATTATGCTATAGATGTGACACCGCTTCTATAGATATATTGATCCCATTAGCCGGTATGTAATTGGGTTGACCAATTTGTCTTATGGATTAGTTTGTGCTATTGACTGTGGTTATAGCTCTGTTGGCCCTGTAGTTAATGCATGGCTGTGTGAGGCCAAATAAGCATAGGGACAGCCACAGGGGAGGAAGCTGATGGCAACTTGCTATGTAAACAGAGACCACTAATATGCTCACACACTCCTTTGGTGTGTGTGTGTGTGTGTGCGTTCAGATTGATGAACTGCACAAACCCAGCTCATCGTCGTTATGATGTGTATAGCTTGCACAGCTAGACGCATTGTCTTCACTTGGCCAGGTGTAATAGCCCACAGCCTCCCTGTAGTGTTTAAAAATTGAAGTGATGAGCAGCGCCCTGGGCAGTGTTCATTTGTACGGGTGTCTCTCATACACTGCTCTCAATAAAGCAGAAATGTTAATCTGTTCATTACACCGGCCGCAGACAAGAACCCAAACGTGTGGTGTGTGTTAATGACACTGAGGATATCCTCATTCTAATGTTCAGTGGTGTGTGTGTCTGTCTGTCTGTCTGTCTGTCTGTGTTCATGTGCACACATGCCCATGTTTGTGTGTTCTTCGGTTTAATCACTATTTATTGTTGCATACACATTGCAGATACATTCACACAGATGAAGCCACACACACACACACTCTCATGCTCCCCTGCTGTGTATGCCCGGCTCTGTGTTTGTGATCAGTGCCAGAATGCCTGAGGGGAAAGTATGGGTTTGTGGTTGTGATGTTACAAAATCTTTGTATCAGGAATAATTTATGCATCAACCTCTCTCTCTCTCTCTTTTTCTCTCTCTCTTTTTCTCTCTCTCTCTCTCTCTCTCTCTCTCTCTCTCTCTCTCTCTCTCTCTCTCTCTCTCTCTCTCTCTCTCTCTCTCTCTCTCTCTCTCTCTCTCTCTCTCTCTCTCTAGGCTTTCTTATTACATCAGTACCTCTCTTGTGCTGATAATATATGCACTCAAACAGATCTTGCCTTGTTTAAATTTTATCTCCTGGGACCCTGTGTGTGTGTGTTTGTCTGCTATAGTAGCATAGCTTGTTTAGAGAGAGAAATATGTGTGTTAACGGGCAACTCTCTAATCACGCTTATTCAAACACACAATCTCTGCAGTTGTCGACTTCCGTTGGCTATGTAGCCCACCCATACAAAAGACACACACACTCAAACACATGCAAACATACATACTAACATACACACATGCACACACAAAAACACATAAGTGCACTCATATACACACACACACACACACACAGATACACACACCTTCATATCTTCTGTCTTCAGCTCCCCCACACACCCTGGTTGCTAATTGGAAGGAAATGGGGTATTCCTGCTGTCTGCCCCCCCAGCCCTCCCCAGGAGATGAGTAATTAACACTTCACTAATGAGCTGGCTCTAATTACCCCCCCACCCCTCTCCATTTCGGCCCATACACATCTTTCCATCTCTGTCTGTCTCTCTCCATCTTTCTATCTATCTATCTATCTATCTAGCTATCTAGCTAGCTATCTATCTATCTATGTCTGTCTATCCTTATAAATATCTCTATCTAACGATCTCTGTCCATCTCTCCTTATAGATATCTCTATCTAATCCTCAGTCACACTTTCTCTCCATCTTTCCATTTCTTTCTAACCTTCTCTCTCTTTTCTCTGTTCATACACACATACATCAACATTAACTTCATCACACATCATACAGGAATCATGCTTCAAGATAGTCAACATGGAATCTCTCTTGCTCTCTCTTTCTTTCACTCACTCCTCACTCACTAACACACACACACACACACACAAACACACACAGAACACGAGGAGAGCGCAGGGTACAGGAGGATCAAATGACAAACTGCCACGTTTCAGTAGATCCCCTTTCCATATGCCCTCATCTGGGCAGGCTGAATGACATTTCCTGTTCCATTCAGTGCAATCAGCCCTCATTGTATTGGCCGAGGAGCCTGTCTTTACCTGTGCGTGCCTCAGTGAAAGCCCTCTGATGATGTAGACCACAGCTACGGGAGGATGATTCCTGCTCATGGCACTCGTTGTGATTGAGAGCCCCTATTTTGACTTGAGGATTTCCCCGTCACTGTCACCGTGTCCAGGCCGCAGAGGGGCTCAGTGATGTGCTGCTTGGGTCCTATGTTGAAAGACTTCAACAGAACAAAAAAAATGAGAGAGAGAAAGAGGGAGAAAGGTGAAAAGAGGGAAGTGGAGAGCACTGTATCATTGATTTTTCCAGGAAAAACCAGTGTTCAGCGTAAGAGCTCTTGACCTGATCTGACTCCTAAATAATCTGCTCTTTTTTGTGACTCCGCTGTGTTATTTTAACCCTCACACACACACACACACACACACACAGAGTAGTGTGGCTCCAGGCTGCCTCAGTCTGCAAGCCTCTAATCCTAGCCTGAGGAGAACAATGTGTGTGTGAACTGTGTCTGTGTGTTTTAGAGTGAGAGTGTGTGTGTGTGTTCAATCATTGAACACGTCCCCTGTGCCACATCAGAGTGTTTCTCGGTATCAATAGCAGCATCCTGCCGCAGATTCCTGTAAGTTGCTTAGCATTGCTGCTATTGATTTTCCCATAAGGGAGCTAACTCCTCCAGTAGCCTCCGCTACACACACACACAAACACACACACCCCTGTCTGGGCCTCACAGTCTGGGCTGAGGGAGTGTGCCGTATAGGAGAGTTTAAGAGGTGCAGAGTACATACTAACACACACACACACCAACGTAAATATGTACCACTAAGTCTTAAAACAGAAAATGCACACATACAGAACCATATCTACACACACACACATATTATCTATCTAAACAATTGCCAGTGCTAATACACCCCTATAGACCAGAGGACTCTTGCCAGGCACAGCATTTTCACAGCCAGACCCCTATTAAACCCCAGCCATCCTATTAATCTCTCCCCCCCCCCCCCCCCCCCCCACACACACACACACACACTTCTGTCAGAGACCTCTTCTGTGCGGGGATCACAGGCTAGGTAACCTGCATGCATACATGCACACACACCCTCTCTCTCTCTAACTCACTCACACACACACACATCCATCATTTTTGTCTTTATGTATGAAAGAGAATGAGCTGTGTGTATCTGTTTTTTCAGGAGAATATTATATATTCTATATAACACATGAACTCAGGCACTCTTTCTTTAGATCCTATTCTTCTGTAGACATTTCCCTTTGTCTGTCTTCTTTCTTTTCTTCCTCTTTTGTCTTATTCCTCAAGTCTCACTTTTCTTTCCATCAACACACTCGCTGTGGTGGTGATGTTATTGATTGCTGGGATATCAGATGTGCACTTTGTTTGTACTGAACAGAGCCATCACTCAAGCACTTACACCCCCCGGTGCACTACACTGAATGCTAAGGATGTAGTAGCTCAAAGCGTGTGCGTGATGTTACATCATGTCTTATTATCAATAACAAATATTTGATATTTTTTAACTAAAATATAGCTTTATTTTGTCCTGATGAGTATTTCATTTTAACATCATTTTACTGTGTTTGGATAAATATGTTTTTATTGTGTTATTCATGTTTTCTCTCTGTCCTCCTCAGGTCAGGGTGTGATGGTCCCGCGGTGTAGGCACGAGGATGGAGTTCTGTGACTCCACGGACCATGAGGGCTCCCAGACCCAGCCTCCCTGGAGGCTCCCCCACCCCGGCCTGCTCCTCCTGCCCAAGAACCAGCCCCTCTCACTGGGCACGCTCTCCCCGCTCATCCCCTCTCCCCTGCTGCACCTCCAGAGCCCCACCGCAGCAGCCGAGAAGGGCCTGAGGAGGCGACCCACCACAGGAGGGGAGGAGGAGGACGAGGAAGAGGAGAACGGAGGAGGAGCAGAGGAGAGGAGGAGGGACGAGGGAGGAGTGAATGGAATGGACCAGGGGTTTGGGGGACAAGTGGGAGGAGCTTTAGGGGCAGGAAGTGATGTAGGCGAGGAGGACTGTTACGACGAGAATGAGATGTTCGAGGAGGACGAGGAGGAGGAGGAGGGCGACGTGGAGGAGCTGGTGGGGGAGATTGTGTACCGGCCAGATGGTTCTGCATTTGTTGGTGGAGAACCTGAACCAGCTAAGTCAGAGGGAGGCCGAGGGGGACAACCCCACCCCGCCTCCCACGCCCAACCCCCCCCTCACCATCAGCACCTGCCACATCGCCGCATCCCTGGCGCCCTGGTTCCACCCGCCCTCTCAGAACCAGAACCAAACCCAGATCCAAACTCTGGCGCAGCCTGGACCCACCCTGCACAGTTTCCGCGTGTTCCATTTGCATCACCAGGACGACGGCCAGCAGCCAACCAGCAATGGTCTACCCAAAGATGACTTCCTCACCGAGGCTGCGGACGCGTCCGGGGGGCGGGCCTCGGGGTTGCCTGGGCGACGGCCCATCCTGATGTGCTTCCTATGCCGGCTGTCGTTCGGCTGCGCGCGCTCGTTCACGCTGCACGCGGCGCCCGGGAGCACGGCGTGGCTCCGAGCGAGCGCGAGCGCCGCCTGCTTGCGCTCAAGAACGCCTCCGCCATCATCCAGCCTGTGGCCCCCCGGCAACCGGCCCCTCCTTAGCTTCCTGGAACCAAAAATCGGGAGAGCGGGTCGGCCCCCCCCCACTGCCGCCCCCCGCTCCCCTCACACCCCAAACCCAAACTCCCACCCCAGCTCCTGGCCTGCCAAAGACCCCCACACCCCTTCGGGGGCAGCACCAAACCCTGCCTGAGTCGAGGAGGCGAGATGGGGAAGGGGACCAAGGGACAGGGGGAGAGAGAGGACTCTTTACAAGGGATGGAGTGATTGTGAGAGAGGAGGAGGAAGAGGAAGACTACTTTGAGGAGGAGGAAGGGGATGAGGGGTTGCTCTCAGACTTGGACGATGATGAGCGCGACCTAGCCGAGGCCCGGCGGTCGTGGCAACGGTAGCAGTGGCAGCGGTAGCAGCAAAGGCGGACTGAGGGAGGAGGCCCTCGCAAACCAAAGTGATATTTCCAAATCTCCTTTGCTGGCTACTCCCTGCCCCACACCCAAACCCCCACCCTCGCCCCTAGCCTCTCCACCCCCAGCAGGAGTGGCTGAGGGAACCAGCTTTACGCCCAGCGCAGCCCCCCCCACCAGCTTTAACTGCCTGTCCCGTGCCCAGCCGGTCTCCCCCCGCGGACGACAGCGGCAAGACAGGGTCGCCCGCCTCGGCGCCCAGAGACGAATGTGCCAATGGAGAGAGTGCCAACGCAACACAACCAAACGACGCTCGCCCGACAGAGCCACCGCTAGCAGCAGCAGCTTGCAGCACCCCAGCCACTCACACAACCCCCACCACCACCACCACAACCAGCAGCAGCATCCTGGCCTGACCTACACCCTGCCCAGGCAGGGAACTCCCTCGGCAGGCTCCCCTGAGGCCCTTCAGGACCTGGGCGCTGGAGGAGGATCCAGCAGTGGTGGTGGCAGCATGATGGACTTCGGGAGCGGCAGCGGAGAAAACGGGGCCCAGAGCTCGCCCTACACGCCATGGGCAGCTACCTACCTGTCGGGCTCTCACTCGCGCAACTCCTGCAAGACGCTCAAGTGCCCCAAGTGCAACTGGCACTACAAGTACCAGCAGACGCTTGAGGCGCACATGAAGGAGAAGCATCCAGAGTCTGAGGGCGATGAGTGCCCCTACCTGCAGCAGTGGGCAGAGCCACCCACGGCTGGCCCGCGGCGAGACCTACACCTGCGGCTACAAGCCTTTCCGCTGCCACGTCTGCCAGTACTCCACCACCACCAAGGGCAACCTCAGCATCCACATGCAGTCCGACAAGCACCTGCACAACATGCAGAACCTGCAGAACGGCGGGAAACGGCTCGGGCACCGAGGCCGGCCACTCGCACGGCTCGGCTCGCGACGCCCAGGGCTACGGGAACGCGCCCACGGGAGGTGGCGCGGCGTCAGCTGCCCCGTGCCCTACGCAGCCCAGCGCGCTGCACCCCCCACCGCGTGCCCACTCACAGCCGCACGCGGGCCAGGTGGGGCCTCAGGTGGGCGGCACGTGCAGCTCGCCGTCGCCCGCCAAGCCCAAGGCCCCGGCCATGTGGCGCTGCGAGGTGTGCGACTACGAGACCAACGTGGCGCGCAACCTGCGCATCCACATGACCAGCGAGAAGCACACCCACAACATGCTGCTGCTGCAGCAGAACCTGGCCCAGATGCAGCAGCACCGCACGGGCATGCGGCTGGCGCTCGGCGGGGGCACTGGGGGCAGGCGGGGGTCCAGCGTCGCTGCCCCCCACCCCCTCTGACACCGACATCTACCAGTTCTACCTGTCGCAGGCGCGCAGTCTCAACCTGACGCTTGGCACCAAGGCCGATCCCATGGCCACCGATGCCCAGTTCCTGCGCAGCATCTTCTCCACGCAGGACGTCTCTGGACTGGCACTGACCCGTGGGGAGCCGGAGATGGAGGTGCCCGCCTCTGACCATCACCCGGGCACCCACGAGCCATCTCCGGGTGGCGTTGACCTTGCGGCCGGCCAGAGCATGTTTCCAGTGCGGCGTGTGCGAGCAGTTCTCGTGCGACGGGCTGGACGGACTGGCACGGCACCTGGCCGCCCAGCGCTCGCTGCCCGAGTCCGAGTGGCGCACCACGGTGGGCGAGAGCCACCACTGCCGGCTGTGCCAGTACGCCACGCCGCTGCGCGCCAACTTCCAGCTGCACTGCCAGACAGACAAGCACCTGCTGAGGTACCAGCTGGCCGCACACCTGCGGGAGGGCCGTGCCCGACGTCGCCGCGGCAGCCGCGGCCATGACAACGGTGGGGTAGGAGCGAGAGGACGAGAGGGAGAAGGAGAGGGAGGTGGAGTGGTGGCTGAACAGTGTGAGCATAAACGTGGGCAACCCTGTGCGACTCCGCTGCAACGCCTGTGCCTACGATGCCCCGAGTCTGGAGAAGCTCAAACTGCACACCATGAACTCACAGCACGAGAGCAGCCTCAGGCTCCACAAGGTAACACACACACACACACACACACACACACACACATACTCAAACACTCAATTTCACACACTCGTACAAACGCATATATACACATAGGCAGAGACACACAGTATCAGATCAGCCTTAGTCTCCACTTGATGAGAGGACACAACTCATCAAAACTGAACACAAATATGCACATATACAGAATAAGATAGCATATTTAATATGAATGGTAATCATCTTGTAAAAATCTAAATATCTTTTGTGAAAATGCAAATGTAGCCCTTTCGTATCAGTAAGTGTCAAATCGGTGTATCAGACAGTCCCTCACTCGTGCGTTGCCCCTCTGAGATGCTGTGGGGAGACGGTGTCAGGGATTTAAAGGTTCCTCTGATATTTAAAATAATCCGCTGATACTTGAGCAGAAGTGGACAGATCTTCCATATCACAGGCCTTGTTGAACAAGGGCTTCCAGGTGTTAAATAAGTTATCAGACTCCCTGAAGCTCAGCAGAGGCTTTGGCCCTTTCATTTCACTACACACACACACACACACACACACACACACACACTTCCACACACACACTTGCACACGCTCTCCTTTACTGCGTCTGATGGCCCCAACCATCCCAATGTCCTTAGCTCTCCTCCAGCCCTCTCTGTCTGTGATCAGAGTGACTGATTAACAGATGTGCTTCTGAAAGGCCCCAGCTCCAAGAGCACCTCTGGGTGAGGCCCAGGCAGAGGTCACGGGGCCACCGTCCCGGCACTGATTACCCCGGAGAGGTGGAGGTGTGTGTGGGGGAGTCGGCCACTCCGGCCCCCGGTCTGTGAGGCCTAGGTGGTGGTGGGCAGTAATTGAGATTGATTGGATGTTATTTTTTCTCTGCTGCTAATGCACTCCATTAGTCCAGCACATCCGTAATCAGTTTAGACTGCAGAGGTAAATGGAGTGGGGTTTCACTGGGTACACACACACACACACACACAGACTTACAGACGCAGACGCACAGACACACAGAGACACAGACACACACACAGAGAACACACATTTATTCATACACAACACACAAAACTGTTTAGAACGTACACGTGCACATCTGCCTGGTGAACCATAGAAGGTCAGTTTCAGATGTATAGCAATCAGCCATTGAACTAAAGTTATACATCTGGAGAGAAAGACTGGCTGAATTATGTAGACGGATAGCTGAGAAAGTCACATGGATATCCTTGAAAAAGCCCCATACTGCAGTGGGGAAAACATGCTCTAACCTCTCTATTTTCACCAGTCTTGAACCAGAGAAAGTACCACCACTCCACCTATGGTGTATAATCAAGCCTTTCTGGTTCTGAGAATAGATGTAAGTGGTTCACCTGAGCTAGTTCTTAAGAGAGGGAGATTGTTTGGTTCCAAATGTCAACTTGCTCCCCTCACAGAGCACATGCCGCTTGCCTTCTCCTCCACTGCCATGACAACTCGCTGGCCAATCGCGGAGAAGGTTATTGGCGGCTATTTTTGGGCCACTCTTGAATGTGGCTTGACCAGGTTGGGATCGCATTTCGCTGACCTTATGAAGCTGAAACCCAACCTGGTGCTGCTGGATTAGACCCAGCTTTGGTGGTCCGATCGTGTCACAACAGCTCTGTGTTCGCCCTCCTGCTAAAAGGAGGCATTGATGGCTTATTGATTGGCTTTGATCAGTACACACTTCAGAGGCACTGGTCTGTGGCAGAGGCAGATGGTGACCACAGAGGCAGGTGAGCTCACCGCTCGGGAGGTCTGCCCCTACAGATGGGTTAGCGTGAGCCTAACGCTGGATTGTTTTGCCCATAACAGATTTGTTTAGTAAGGTGTTGATAGTACAGTGCACTGGTTAGCATTGCTGCTTTCCAAGCAGTTGTGCTGGGTTTGATGCCCATTGGTTCAACTCAAGTCCTTCTTAGACTTTGCATCTTGAGTTGTTTTTGGGAGTAAAAATCCAGTGTGTGGATATTTGTCCTTTTGCGGGAACAGCTTTACCTGTGTCCAACAACTGGGCCTAGCTGGAGTTAGATGAGCCCAGTGTCCTGCCTTTTCTGCAGTAGGCCTTATCCAGCAACACACACACACACACACACACACACCCCCACACACCAGCCTCCCTCACCTACCAACACACACACACACACACACACAGGCCAATGGCATGTTCGTCACTAAGTCAAGGTGAGAGGACTTCAATTGAAGAATACATTCTCCCTCCCTCTCTCTCTCACACTCACACTCACACTCACACACACACACACATACACATAAACACTCAGAGAGAGAGAGAAAGCCATCAAGCTTTGTCTGCATTAGAATTTACAGTAAACCAGTGCACACTAAAAGAAAAGAGTGCAGATGAGTGATAGATAGAGAGAGAATAAGAGGAGCAGAATGGAGTCAGAGAGAGAGAGAGAGAAAGAGAGGGGCAGAGGGAGAGAGAAGGGAGTCAGATAGAAAGAGAGAGGGAGAGGGAGGGAGAGAGAGAGAGAGAGAGAGGGAGGGAGGGAGGGGAGAGAGAGAGATGGGAGGCAGAGCTGTCTTCATTGATCTACCCTCCTCTCAGCTGTAATGTGTCTGTTGTTTACATTCCATTGCCTTGGTTATGGGAAGGGAGTTCAATAGTTATTGCATTATTTAGTGTTAAAGAGACCTAGACTTCAGCAAGGGTCAAACAGGACAAGCCTGCTCCTCTCTTCCCTCGTCTTCTGCTCTGGATAGCTCTCCTATCCTTTCACCACCTCTCCTCTTTTGTCCTCTTTTCTTCTCCTCCCTTCTCCTCCTTTCCGCACTCCTGTCTCCTTTCTTCTCCTTTCCTTCTCTGGTCTATTCTGTTCCTCTTGTCTATTCTGTTCCTCCTCTCTCTCTCTCTCTCTCTCTCTCTCTCTCTCTCTCTCTCTCTCTCTCTCTCTCTCTCTCTCTCTCTCTCTCTCTCTCTCTCTCTCTCTCTCTCTCTCTGTAGAGATATTAGAGAGAGAGAAGTATTAGTATTCACACAGATTAGTGTCATCTGTACACTCCTGAAATATAACCCTCTTTCTGTATCTCTCTCTCTCTCTCTCTCTCTCTCTCTCTCGCGCTCTCTCTCTCTCAGTATTTTCAGCAGTTAACCGGTGCTGTGGATGAGGGGTGTGTCTTCCACTGTCTGCTATGTGACTACTCCACTTCATCCAGCCTCTCTCTGGTGCAGCACTCCCATTCGCTCAGCCATCAACGTGGGGAGGGGCTGTGGCGCTTCCAGCGAATCCAGAGAGGTCTGCCAGAGGAAGAGGAGGAGCTTAGTGCCATCTTCACAGTTAGGAAGCCCCCAGTACCAGACGAAGGTAAGATACAGAATGTCCACTTACAGTAACACACACACACACACACACACACACTGGGCACTAACGGGCACTAACAGACATGCACTAAATGTTTTATTTCGTTTACCTCAGTTATTTTCTTTTTCATTTTCTGTTTGACTGGGCATTTCTTGTGAGATGGGCCATTGGGATCCACATTTTTAAACGTTGATTGATTTACCACTTTGTTTGTTTTCGTTTGTTGTTTTTTTTTGTGCCAACTTAACACCACACTCCACATTAATTACCGTCTTTGGCTAGCATGTGACTGCGCCCATGTGGGCCGGGGTGTAATTTAGGGTCCTCAGCGTGCTCTGAGCCAAGCCTTTTATTAGCGTCTGTTAATGACAGGTCAGGGAGCCTGCTTAAGACAACAAAGAGGGAGTGTGTGAACATGCCGAATTAAACCGATAAACAAGATGGAGCGGAGCGGGAGAGAACGAGGGGCTGGCGGAGGGGAGAGGCAGCGAGTGGGAGCCAGGGGGCGGCCCCAATATGGAGCGGAAGAAAAGAAGTGTGCGGCCGGGACAATTAGCTCTCACATTCAGGGCCACTAATGACCAGCCCACCAGAGAGACAAGCTGGCATCCTGTCAAAGAAGCGCCATTGTGTGAACACACAGAGAGAGAGGGAGAGAAATGTGACCGATCCTGAAGGAAAAAATAGTGTGAGTGAAAGACCAAGAATGTGAGGGAGGGAGGGAGGGAGAGAGAGAGAGAGAGCAGGAAGGGTGGGAGAGAAAGAGGGAGAACATGGATGGGAGAGAGAGAATGAGGGACTCTGAAGGGAGAGAATGGGAGAGGAGGGCCGGCGGAGCAGGATTTGTCACGCAGACAGGCTGAGCAGGAGCTATCTGTGGAATGTTATTTTTCCTGCTTGTTAAAATGCAGAGCACCTGCAAACATGAACCCTGTCGAGAGGGGGGGGGTATATGGGGAGGGAGAAAGAATGAGATGTATTGAGGTAAGGAGAGAAAATATGAAATGAAAGAAAGGGGGAGGGAGGACGAGGAGAGGAGAGGAGGGAGAGGCTGTGGTTGTAAATGCAGCCCCCTGTTGGGCCTTGGGCTTGCTGGCCTTGATTTCCAGACGCAGGGATCTGGGGGCCCGATAGTGCGACCTGTGTACTACTCCCTCTCCGCTACACACAGTGCCGGTTCACTAGAGAGAACTGTGTCTAGCTCCCTCTCCACCTACAGCCCAGAGGACAAGCAGCTTCGCACTCAGATACACACAGAGACCGCAATAAAAGTAAAGAAATTAAAACAAAGGAATGGAATGACAAATTGTGTGGGGGGGAAAAAACATAGGTACGTATACATTTTTAATTCAAAGACAGATATACATGTTTCGTTCAAATGTAAAAAATTTGTATTTCAGAAGTGACACACCCTTCTGAATGCAGACATTACTGATAGCACATGATGTGTTGGCCATTATGTGTTGCACAGCACAGATGACAAATAATCAGTTACTTACACCAATCATGAGTCTAGGCCTAAACCAGAGGCTCACTGTCAGACACTACTTTAGCTTACATCGTCATCAAGCTCTTCTTATGTGCAAAATAATTCTGTCAAGTTAAATAAATGCACTTCTGATTCTGTGTCTGCTGGACCACCGAAGTCCTGTAAGTAGATCTGAGGACTTAAAAAATCAGATTGCAACATATAACCACGGGATAATCTATCATAATCTTTTAAACCAGCATGAAGCCGAAAGACTTGTGGATTTTGTCTCAAGTAGTGAATTGAGCTGAATATCGGTCCGATTATCCTTTACTGTGGGCCTGCATGGAGGGAGAGAGAAGGGGGTGGGCAGAGAGTGGAGAGGGAAAAGAGAGAGGCGGGGGCAGGGAGAATGGCAGACGCTTGCCAGGTATTGATTGTGTTAATTGATATGCCAATATTCACACTCGTTACATCAGCTAGTGTGTGTGTGGGGTCTCTGCTAACGAGAGCCGGGCACTGATCAATGCTGCCGATAAAGACCTCAGACGCTAACAAGCAACGGGTTAATGAAACATCACCAATTAACCCGCACCAATTAGCCTGTGGCCAGGGATGCGGGAGAGGTCTCGTTCGACCAGGCACTGGTCCAAGGGAAGATGGAGAGGGTGTTGGTGACTCCAGAGAAATGGGGCGAATCTGTCTCATTTAGTTCTTTTTGTTTCTTTGTGTTGTTCATGTACACCTTTTATGTCCTGCCTCTGTGTGTGTGTTTCCCCTCATCAATCAAATCTCTAAGAGGCCACAGTGAAGCGCCGTCCTCTTATCACACTGGTGGGTTAAGGTGTGTGAGTGATTGTTGCTGCGAAGCTCTTTGCATTAGACCACTCACTGCATAAAGAACTTCTATGCTAATGACTGGTCTTTTTCTTCTTGTAATAAGTGTTTCTGTGAGCGTAGAGGTGTGTGTGTGTGTGTGTGTGTGTGTGTGTGTGTGTGAGAGTGAGTGAGAGACTAGTAAACACATTGTCCTTTCCGTCCCTGATTGACACCCACTCAGGTTCACCCCCAGCCTGCTATCTTTGGTAAACACTCTGTTGACAGTCCCGCTTTCCTCTCCTCCTGCCCTGTCCATCCTGCCTCACTCTCTCGTCCAATCAGGCACAGAGGGCCCCAGCTCCAGATAATTAGCACCCGCCCGCACACACTGGCCTGGCTCCAGTAACCTTCAGAATAATTACAACGTGTGTGTGTGTCGAGGCCGCCCTGCCGCGCCTGGCCAGGTGTTCCAGTCGTGCTGGAATGCTGCTGCTGCTCCTGCTGCTCCTGCTGCTTGCTGGACGCTTGGCCTCCGCCGCAGCCTTGAGCACATAATGACAGCCTATTATCTGTGCCGCAGTGCATTGTGGGTACCATGTGATGACACCCGGCTTCGATAACAGGAAGCAGCTGCAAGGACTTTCTTAGGCACACACACACACATATATTTACTCTGCATACACATATTGAGAAATGACAGGGCTTATCATTCCCTGATATCCTGTCCAATTTACATTTTCACAATTTGCATCCATGAAACGAATTAATTAAGTACATACACAAAATTGTGTTCTGTTTTTCTTTTTCTGGTCATAGCCACTTCTGTACGGTTCAGTAACAAATGCCACAGATCACACTCAAGCTCCACTTGTCCCTCAGTCTGTGGATATAGGCACAGCCTCTTTAGTTATCCTGCCACACTTGACAGAAGGTGTTGTGTGTGTGTGTGTGTGTGTGTGTGTGTGTGTGTGTGTGTGTGCGTGCGAGAAAAGTGTTCTCCAGCTGGTCACGCTTAAATAAACAGTGGCTTTAGTCGATCGGAACATCAGAGACGCCAATAGCTCCGACCGGTCAGGGTGGCGGCTCTGAATGAGTGGGCTATTGATCCCTGTCGGAACTCCGGGGCATTCCCTAATTTAAAATCAATGCCAGATCAATGACGCGGGGCATTAGCATACTGATCTGCCAGATTACCAGTGAAGTGAGGTGCACTGAACACACTGTGTGCATGTGTGTTTGTGTGTGTTTGGGTTTGAGAGGGGGAGTGTTGACTCTATTATGTTCAATTTAATGGACTACACTGCCCTGTCACGACTTCTGCTAAGCTGGACAGCTATCCATCCAGGTTCATTAGTCTAACGTCAGCCATTTTCTTCAAGATCCCAGCAATGCTTCTTCTCTCTCTCTCTTTTCTTTCTTTCTTTCTTTCTTTCTTTCTTTCTTTCTTTCTTTCTTTCTTTCTTTCTTTCTTTCTCACTCACTCACTCTCTCTTTCTCTCTTTTTCTCTGTGTGTGTGTATTTGAGTGTGTGTGTTCCCTTGTATGTCTACTTGTTTGTGTGTGTTCTCCTCAGCCCCCAACACTCCTCATCCTCAGAGCTCATTGTACTCCATTACGCTAATTGCTAATAGCTAATCTCTGACACTGAGTGCGACCCAGAAAAAGTTGATGCTTACCTTATCATTTCTCGTGTGTGTGTGTGTGTGTTTGTGTTTGTAGAGTCAGCAGTACACTCAGGCTAATCTCTCATTTAGCTAACACCATTTTAAGGTGGAGAGCATTAAGCTAACATGTTGTGTTTTAGCCAAATCACTGAGTGATGTGACGGGCAGGGGGGTGGACAGGCGAGTGGGCAGGCAGTCAGGGGCATCCACACACACCCTTTCCCTCCATGCCCACGTCAGCACATCCACTGTTTTGGAGCTAATGGCCAGGCCTTATTATGATAATAGGAGCGATATGAAGCTTACCTTTTTAAAAATAATCACATTACTCCCCATGTAAACCTAAAAGGCTTTGGCTGGCCTAGCCTGTCTGTGGGGTATTGTGGCGTAGTTTGTGTGTTTGGCACATCATGTACAGTGCTGTGTGTGTCTGTGTGTCTGTGTGTGTGTGTGTGTGTGTGTGTGTGTGTGTGTGTGTTGTTTACCGCATGTGTGTAGACAAAGACAGACAGGCTTGTTTTGTGGGTGTGGGTGCTTGTACTGCCTGTGTGTGTGTGGTTTCATGTACTGTCTGCAGACGGAGCAGGTGTAGGCTAAGGCTCTTTGACAGTTTCAGGTTGTGTGTTTCATGCTTGTGTGGCTCTGATGAAAAATCAATAGCCTGTCTGGATAATTGGTGCCAAGATCGCCTCCAGTGCTTCCAGCACCGCTCCTGCAAAGATACCCCTCTCTTTCTTTCTTTCTTTCTTTCTTTCTTTCTTTCTTTGAATCCTTTTTTGCCGGTTTCCGTCATCCTTATTCCTTTCTGTCATTATTTTTTTTTCTATCATTATTTTTCTTTGCTTTTTCTTTTTCTTCTCTCCATCTCTTTATTCTCACTACATTTATTCTTTCTCTATATCTTTCTTTCTTTAATTTATGATTTTCTGTCTGCAACTCAGCATACATTTCCCTCCTCAGCCTTCTCTTTGTCTTCCCATCTTTCATTTTCCGAGTCACTTGCACATACTTCAACCTGGCTGTGATTGCCCTGCCATGACAACCTTGATTTTTTTTTTTCTTTCTTTCTTTCTTTCTCCCCCTTCCTCCACACTCCTCTCTTTCTCCTTTTCTCATCCTTTCCCCACCCTCTCCCTCTTTTCCCCCTCCCCCTCTCGTCGTCCCTCCCTCCTGCACAGGCAGACAGAGGTGGACAATTGCTTCGTGAAGAAAGCAAAATGGCAGAGAGGGGGAAGGGGGGGGAGAAGAATGGAGTTTAAAGCAGAGCTCCTCATCCCCTGTCTTTTCTTTCTGTGCAGTGAAGTTTAAACCTTTTGCCTGGAGGTGTGTGTGTGTGTGTGTGTGTGTGTGTGTGTGTGTGTGTGTGTGTGTGTGTGTGTGTGTGTGTGTGTGTGTGTGTGTGTGTGTGTGTGTGTGTGTGTGCGTGCACCCTTTTAAAGAGTTTGAACATGAACACAGGCGGCGAAAGAACAGCAGCATTGGTCCTTCCTGTGTGTGTATGTGTGTGTAAAGGGTCTTTGTGTGCATGGAGGCCTTTTGTGTATGATGTTTACCCCTAGAAGGCATAGATGCAGCTGAATGCTCACTCTGCAGTAAGCTCACTAAACACACACACACCCTATAGAACATTCTTCCATACACATCTTCCTGTGTCTCAAAATGGGACCGCTCATTTTGAATGGCATATTGGGATATAGAGTGAAAGAGATTGTAGGACAACTTCATCATGTCTTAAAAAAGATCATTTGTATGTTTTACAGATAATGCTTTTACTGCCTTAAAAAGCTAATGTGTCTGTGTGTGTGTGTTACTCAAGGGAATGCAACAACATACACCATTTAGGTAATGTGCAATTAGGCCTGACTGTAGTAAATGTCTGTAAAAGAACAAAGCAAAAGACGGATTTTTTGTGATCCAACTTTGTCATCCGACAAAAGGTCAGAGAAGCCAAATTGCCCTGACACCGTGTGTGTATGATTTGCTGTGTAAGCCGTGGTGGTTTATTCATACGCCGCATCGCTTGTTATTTTCATGAGCGTCGTTGATGCCCGGAGAGCCGAGGCGTGACATGGGGGACGCGGCCCTGAAATGGATTCTGTCGGCCTGACCCCTAGTGACCTTTCCTGGGCATTATCTCTGGCGAAGTGGCCAGTAAGCCCTAGGGGGTCAAATTAAGAGTTACTGTGGAGGCCAGGCTTCTCTCTTTTGCTCTCTCGCTCTTTTTTTATTCCCCCTCTCTCTCCTTCTCTCTCTCTCTCCCTCTACCCCCCCCTCTCTCTGTACAATTGCCATGGAGAATGGAGTGGGGGGTGGTTTTGAGGTGTGGGGGGGTGCTGAGAGTATCCCCTGCTGTTTGTTATTAAGTCTAAGCTTTAGACCCCCCCACCTCACCCCACCCCTTCTCTCCCCAGCCGATCAACCCCATCCCACACACACAAATGCACACACACATCGTCCCATAATCGTGGAGATGTATAACACACTGAGGAGTGGTCAGGCGACAGGATGTGTTAAAACATCTCCAGTGTACTGCTTGAAAATTACATCTGTGTCAAGTTGAAAAGGTGTGTGTGTGTGTTCGCATTGTGTACACATGTTCGCTCAATTTTGTTTTTTTTATTTTTTGGCGACATGGTGAAACAGAATTTATGCTGACTTATTTGACTGAGCCTTTTTGACTGATATCCCATTTAGAGGGGGTTGTGATGTTTGTCTTAATGTGTGTGAGAGTGTGTGTGTGTGCCTGCTAACGGTTGTTTGAAGCTGTTTGTATTTCTCCTCATTTCTCCTCTCCCGCTCATCCTCATTCGAGGCTGCTCATCCATGCATGTAGAGGGTGACCCCTATGGGTCAAATTATGTTCCTGCAGCTTCTCAGCACAAAAGCACCAAGGCAAAGAGCCTTAGTGCAGATTACCTTTTGTATTGCTTTCTCTGTGGGATTCACTGGCTTTCATCAAAGTTACCATGAAAAAACCTGTTTGTTATTCAGAAAAATAATCATTTGGTTTTGTTTTGTGTCCCCCCCCCTTTCCCCCCTCCAGGAGATCAGAGTGAAGTGGAGGCTGCGACTGATGGCTCTGCAGAGCAGGAGGAGCAGACCAAAACCTCTGTAAAAGGGGGAGAAAAGGAGACAAGTCGAGGCTCAGGTAAGGCATGGGGTGAGGGTGGTTTGTTTTTCAGAAGTGTCGTCACACAGTTTTTGTGTTTGAGGGTGTGTCAGTGTGTTAAGGTGTGTTTGGTAGTAGGATATTTGCAACCACATTCAATTTTAAGCATCAGCATTTTCCTATTATTTGTATGTGTGTGTGCCTGTGTGTCAGAGGGTGTTAGAGTGTGTGTGTGTGTGTGTGTGTGTGTGGGCTAGATCCTAATAGGACTTAGGACTGCACTCAGTGGCCGAATCACCTGTCCATTAGTCCTGATGGGAACAGACAGGTTAATGAAGTGACCGTGTGTGTGAGTGAGTGACTGTGAGCGTCTGTTGGGTGCAGTGGATCTGCACTAGTCTCTGGCATGCTCTGTTAGCCATTCAGTAAACCGGATGGAATCCCTTCCTTCAGTTTTTTTTCCGATGCTTCTAATCTCCCATGGTCTGGATATTTCACATAGTAACAAACGTTTACATAGTGAAAAAGAAAAACAGAAACAATGTCTTATCACATGAAGAGAGATACATCAATAATGTTAACATTTAATGTTATTTTTTGTCAGTTGGTTAGAAATTATGTACAACAATCATGCATATCATATGGTTTTATTGCTTCTGGGAAGGAGACTCTTTATATGTAAGGTCTTAGGTATGGAATTAAACTGGCACAAGATTAGTATGTCTGAATTCCCTAAAACTGAACTTGTTTGGTAGAATAAATTTGTCTAAAGCAGATTATTTTATTTATTCTCAAGGTATGATCCATCAAGCCCCTCACTGTGTCTTCTATTGTACTTGGACGCTATAATAATAAAAGTAAAGCATTAACGAAAGGGCCTGATGGTTATTGTGGAGACTTTGGCTTACATAGATCATTTCACATTTGATTTTATTTACTTTGTTTCATGACTTCACATGTTTTACCACACTTAACACTGTGTGTGTGTGTTGAGGGGGGAGGTCTGTGAGTACGTGTATGTGCTCAGAAAAATTGCAGACGCAGTAAAGAGTTTGTGTTATTCATTGCAGGCTCATCGGATGGGGAATTGGACCATAATGACGGCTCTCCCCCACCCAAACGCCCCAGCTCTCGGGCAAGCGTGACCGACAGCCCTCCTTCCTCAAAGAAGCCACGAACTGAGCCAGCGTCCACTGAACAAGTGAGGGCCTGAAGAACACTCACACACACACACACTCTCTCTCTCCCTCTCTCCCTCTCTCTTGTTTTCTTAATTAGTAACACTTTACGTCCCACCTATAGAAACTTTACAGATGGTTTGTAGACATTCAAGTTCAGTCTTTAAAATAGTTGTTGATCTTTACTGTACATCATCTTAAACCAAACCCAACACGTATACCTAACCTTAACCATAAATTATTATTAACAAAGTGTCAGCAGATATTTTGTGTGTTATCGGATCATCTGTAGATCTGTCTATAGGAGACCCTAAGTAAAGTGTGACCCATGTATACCATTTACTGAATGTGTCCTTTTTCCTCTCTCCCTTGGCTCAGATGCTGCAGTGCCCATTCTGTCGCTTCAGCCACTCGGACCTAGGCGTCCTGCGGGGTCACGTGATGACCCAGCATTCCCTACAGCCTACGCTGAGATGTCCACTGTGCCGTGACACGCTCGGCAGCGTTTCGCTTCTGCGCACGCACCTGACGCACGTGCACAACGTCACCTCTGACTGCACCAACAAGCTCATCAACACGGTCAGTGTGTGTGTGTGTGTGTGCGCGCATGTATGTGTTTCCTGTTTCCTGTAAACGTTATCACTATCCAATTGGTTTGGAAGACCAACCATGCTGGGTGTGTGTGTGTGCGTCTGCTGCGTGCGTGTTGCATTTGCTTGTGCGTGCACATCATCACTTTTTAAAGAGCTCAACTACATGTGTACTGTGTTATAAGGTGTATGTCTCTCTGTCAGAGACACTTTGTTGTGGTTGGATGTATGCTGGTCAGAGAGCAAAGCAGAATTCAGTTTGATTGAGCAACTCATTTGCTGAGAACCAAACAAGACAAGGCAGAAAAAAAATAATTAAAAAGCAAAAAGCCTTTTTAAAATGAGTGGAAAAAACAGAATAAATGAAATTGCTATTTGTATTGTGACAGCAGACAGTCCTGAAAGTAAAACCCCTTATTTCCTTCCATCATTGTAGCATTCTTTTATCCCCTCCTCTTGACTGTTCTTTTCATTCACCCCTATCAACCTCTTTCTCTCTCTCTTTCCTCCATCTCTTACTCCCTCTCTCCTGTCACTCTACATTGTTCTCTCTCTCCTCTCCCCCTCTCCCTGCTTCCCCCTCTCCGTGATAGGGTCATGAAAATAATTGTGCTTCATTAATTCTGAGCCTGGACTAGGTGATTGCCGTTATGAACTGTGCTTGCCAATTATGTGCTCTAAATTAAAACTGACCTTGAGATGCTCCCTGTGTTTGCCTCCTGACGCATAATGAAACCCTCTTCTGGAAACGCTCCCCTTTGTAATGGAAATGTCAGCCATTTTAGTCTGTTCTGTGTCTCCCCCCCCCCCCCCCTTTATTCCCCCTCTTGTGTCTCGTTCAAAATCTGTACCTCTACCTTTCCCACTGTCTACCTTTCTCTCTTTTATTTTCTCTCTCTCTTTCTTCCCTTTGTCACCCTCTGCAACCGGATGCAGGTTTTATTGATTTGCCATTTTTAAAAAAAAGCCCCCTTGGAGAGGAGAGTGAAAATGATTTGGCTTTTTGATCCTTATTTCACTAAACGTGTTGTGATTGACTGTGGAGAGCTTCCTGTCACACTTGACCCCTGACCCTGATGGAGGGCCTCTCCCGAGATGAGACCCCCATCTTGGAGGGGCCGTGAGGGGTCCTCTTCCCGGCCCTTAATGCACGTTGACTTCTCTCTATCTAAGGGCACAGGAGACAAGCCCGTAAATCAGACATTACTACCGTCGGGCTAATGGCATCTCTAAGGTACTGCCGTTTAATTAATGCTCACCAGCCCTTTATGGTCTCTCTGGTCAGGTGATTGCCTCCGACGTGCTGCCCGCCAGTATGTTTACGCCAGTCCCCAACCCAGAGAAGGAGGGTTCCAACTCGAGCACCGATAACACAAAGAAACTACACGGTTTGTCTTCCATTCTTATAATTACATAGTCCTATTTTTATTTTTCACACAGAGTAATTTTTTCAACAAAACATATGATATTTCATAGATAATAATCCACATAATGTCATACATTTGTTTTAAGATATTGCATATTTTAATCAATATTTTCTATTACAAATGTAAAAAGAAATGACATTTCAATGGTTATGTCTGGTTCTTTTACAGAAGACTCAAAGGCAGACCCTGATAAAGGGAAATCACCAAACTCTGAGGTCCCCAAACCTCACAGATCACCCCTGGAGGATGCAGAGTCCACCAAGGAAAACACCGCCGCCTACCCATGCTGGCAGAAGGGCTGCAGCAAAGTCCTCAAGTCCTCCACCTCCCTGCAGGCTCACATCAGCGAGGTTCACAACAACCAGAAGAGCCCAGGGCCAGTGTCAGACCGCCACGTCTACAAATACCGCTGCGGCCAGTGCAGCCTGGCGTTCAAGACCCCTGAGAAGCTTCAGCTGCACTCACAGTACCACGCCATCCGTGCGGCCACAATGTGCTGCCTGTGCCAGCGCAGCTTCCGCAGCTTGCAGGCCTTGCGCAAGCACTTGGAGACCAGCCACCTGGAATTGAGCGAGGCCCAGCTGCAGCAGCTCTACGGGGGGCTGCTCATGAATGGGGACGCCCTCGCCATGGGCGACCCAACACTCGGAGAAGAGCAGGGATTGTTCGGGGATGACTGCATGAAGGACGGAGATGAGATTGACCTGGAGGAAAAACAGAGCTCCAACGGTAGTGGTGGTGATTCTGGGCTGGTGCAGCAGGAGGATGCCGCGAGTGAGATGAAGCGAGCGAATCTGCCATTTAGGAAAGCCACCAACCTCACCATGGAGAAGTTTCTGGACCCGCAACGACCCTTCAAGTGCACAGTGTGCAAAGAGTCCTTCACACAGAAGAACATCCTGCTGGTACACTACAACTCTGTGTCTCACCTCCACAAAGTCAAACGTTCACTCCAGGACTCCACAGCAGGAGTCCCTGAGTCCGTCAGCAGCACCGATCACAAACCTTTCAAGTGTTCCACCTGTAATGTGGCCTACAGCCAGAGCTCCACTCTGGAGATCCACATGAGGTCAGTCCTGCACCAGACCAAAGCCCGTGCTGCCAAAGTAGACCCTTCTATCAGTCCTGCCTCTGCTAACACTCCTTCAATTAGCACTAGCTCATCCTCCAGCAGCTTTTCCCTTAGTTCTGCTACAGCTGTGAAATTTGCCACAGCCACAAGTTCAGCCTCTAGCTCAACTGCTCATGCTCATTTGGGAGGCCAACAGAGCAGTGATGCCCTGTATACCACTGCAGGCCAAGCTGCCAGCCACTCTTCCCTTTCTGAGAGCCACGAGGCTAAAAGGAAGAGGCTAGCAGATATCATAGCCTCCACAGCACAGCAGCAGCAGCAGAAGCTTCTTCAGCAGCAGCAGCTAGCCCAAGCCCAAGTACATCTGCAGCAGGAGCTGCAGCAGAAGGCAGCACTCCTCCAGTCCCACCTGTTCAACCCAACGCTCCTGCAGCACTTCCCCATGACACCGGAAGCTCTCCTTCCACTCCAGCAGCAACAGCAGCTGCTATTCCCCTTTTACATCCCTGGTGGGGACTTCCAGCTGAGTGCGGAACTGAAAAATGCGGCTCTGAATCTCGCCAACTCTGCCAGTCTAGGTTTTGCTTCCCAGCTTGGCCCAAGCCCAAGTGAGGCATCGGTGGCACAGAAAGAAAAGCCGAGCATAAGCACCTCGCAGCAGGACCTCACAAGACCTCCTCTGCAGCAAACTCCAACAGTGTCCCACGCTATCAGCAACGTTATCTCTCATCAAGATGGTGGAAAATCTCAGACACCTAAAATTCATACTGAGACCGCTGTGCCTGAGCAGCACAGGAAGGAAGAGGCCGAGAGCACAAATATCAGGCCCACGGAAAAGCAAGATGCTGGTAAATGCAACACCGGGGAGAGTCAAGAGGCAAAGAGTTCTGGGAAAGAGGTCAAAGTAGGATTCCTGCCACCCAGGATTTCCCATGATGCCTCTGATAATGCCTCAAGGGCTTTGCTGGAGAACATTGGTTTTGAGCTGGTCATGCAGTTTAATGAGAGCAAGCAGAGGGTGCAGAGGAAGTTTTCTGAAAACATAGCTATGGCTGTTGGCGAGTCTGATTCAAAGGAAGTGGATCCCCTGCAGGGAAAGCTGAAGTGTGTGGCTTGTCACAAGCTGTTCTCAAACACCCTGATACTGAAGAGCCATCAGGAGCATGTCCACCAGACTGTTTTTCCTATTGAATCACTGGAGAAGTTTGCCAAAGACTACAGGGATCAGTATGACAAGCAGTACCCCTTGAGGTCTCTCACTCCTGAGTCTTCCCCTACTCCTCCACCTCCTCCACCACCACCTCCCCCGAAGCCACCCACACCTCCCAGCTCCCAGCCAAGCCAGCAGCCTCCAACCCCAAGCTCTGCTCCCTCAACTCCGACTGTTGCTCCTCCAACAGTCTCTGCACCTTTGCCAAAAGCACCCACTCTCCCACCTCCACCTCCTCTCTCCTTGCCTGTGGACCTTCCACTTTTCCCTCCTCTTATGATGCAGCCCATACCCTTGAAAACACTTCCCCCTCCGGTTCCTGGCTCCATGCCTGCTATGGACGTTGGTCTCCCCCATGACCTGGCTCAACTCTATCAGCAACAGCTCAGTCCCGCCCTGTTGCAGCAGCAAGGCAAGCGTCCTAGAACACGCATCACTGATGAGCAGCTAAGCGTGCTTCGCCAGTACTTTGACATCAACAACTCTCCAAATGAAGACCAGATCAAAGAGATGGCAGACAAGTCCGGCCTGCCTCAGAAAGTGATCAAGCACTGGTTCCGCAATACACTGTTTAAAGAACGTCAGCGCAACAAGGACTCTCCTTACAACTTCAACAACCCACCAACCACCACTCTGGAAGATGCTAAGGTAGACTCCAGGCCTCCAAGCCCTGAGCCTCAGAGGTATGAATGTTATGGGAGCAAGAGGTCCTCAAGGACTCGCTTCACTGACTACCAGCTGAGGGTCCTGCAGGATTTCTTTGATGCCAATGCCTACCCAAAAGATGATGAATTTGAGCAGCTCTCCAACCTGCTGGGCCTTCCTACTCGTGTCATTGTTGTGTGGTTCCAGAATGCTCGTCAAAAGGCTCGCAAGAACTACGAGAACCAAGGTGAGGGTGCCAAAGAGAGCAGCGAAAGACGAGAGATGTCCAACGACCGCTACATTCGGACTCCCAACCTTAGCTACCAGTGCAAGAAGTGCAGCCTGGTCTTTCAACGCATATTTGACCTCATCAAGCATCAGAAGAAGATGTGCTACAAGGATGAAGAAGACGATACCAGATATGACAGTCATGAGGATTCAAACGACTTCAGGAATGAATACTACAGCTCCTCTGCATCCTCAACCTCTCATACCCCAACCCTCTCCTGTTCAAGTTCAACCCTCACTGCTGAGTCTACCTCTACCCACAATGTGAAACCTGCTGATAGTAATGATGCTAGTGCTGCTAGCATCTCTGAAACCCCCAGAGAGAGGTCATCTCATACTGCAGAAGCACCTAACCTTTCCAAACCACACCAGAGCAGCTCTGCCACCTTGCACCAGAAAGAGCCACAGCTGGAGACTCACCATCACAAGCTGTTGGCAGAGGAAAAAGAGAAAGGACACGCAAGCAGTCCCAAACCCTCCTCTTCCATGAAACAGCAACAGCAGCAGCTCTCCCCCTCTGTTCCCCAGACGAGCCCAGCTTCTTCAGAGAGCACCCGTACCAGTCTCAACACTGTGTCAAGCCCCCAGACCTCACAGCAAACAAGACTGACCCAGCCTGTTACTCCCTTCCACTGTGGCCAGTGCAAACTCGGTTTCCCCTCCTTCGAGAGCTGGCAGGAGCACCAGCAGCTGCACCTCCTGGCCAATCAGAACCAGTTTGTCCATCCACAGTTCCTCGATCGACCGACAGACATGCCCTTCATGCTGTTCGATCCCAGCAACACACTTCTGGCCAGTCAGCTCCTCTCCAGCGCCTTTCCACAGATCCCCTCCAGCTCGATTTCCTCCTCACCCATGCCCAGTGCCACTATAAACTCCTTGAAGAGGAAGCTGGAGGAGAAGGCCAGCACCAGCCCCATGGAGAACGACTGGGAGAACAATGGTGACGAACAGCATCGCGACAAACGTATGAGGACAACCATTACTCCAGAGCAGCTTGAGGTTCTCTACCAGAAGTACTTGCTGGACTCCAATCCCACCCGAAAGATGCTAGACCAGATATCCAATGAGGTGGGCCTCAAAAAGAGGGTGGTCCAGGTGTGGTTCCAAAACACAAGAGCTCGAGAGAGGAAAGGCCAGTTTCGAGCGCTGGGTCCAGCCCAGGCTCATCGTCGATGCCCATTCTGCAGAGCCCTCTTCAAAGCACAGACTGCCCTTGATGCCCACATTCGCTCTCGCCACTGGCATGAGGCCAAAAGCGTCGGCTATAGTTTCTCGATGTCCGGCATGCTTTCGGATCAAGTAGGAATGAAGATGGATGGGCCAGAAATGTCAGGCAATTTACAGCTCTCTAGCTCCTGGAGCAGTCAGTTAGCTGCCCTGTCTCCTGCTAACAAGAGCACCGATTCGTCCCATCATCACAGCTCCAGCCCGAGGTTCAAGATGGAAGGATCTGATGACTTTGATGGTCCATCAAGTTCCTCTCTCAGTCAGTCATATGATCAAAGCAAATTCGACAACGATGACTGTTCCTCAGTAAATACATCAATTACTGATGCTACCATGGGTGAGGAAGGTGGAGACACCTCTGAGTCCAAACACAGAGGTAGTGACATCCTCGCGCAAATGACTGACAGGGCCTTTTCCTGTGACAATGATGACCTGATGTCCTCAGACTTAGTGAGTCCTGCCATGAGTTTCAATGCAAAGGACTATGACAACGAGATGATGGTGGATTACAGTGAGAGTTCTAGCCTTGCAGACCCTTCTTCCCCCTGTCCTGGAACCTCTGGGAGCCAAAGTGGAGATAACATTGAGCGATCCGGTCCCAAGCGTTACCGTACCCAGCTCAGCAACCTTCAGGTGAAAGTGCTCAAGGCCTGCTTCACCGACTACAAGACTCCCACCATGCTGGAGTGTGAAGCCCTGGGCAATCACATCGGGCTGGCCAAGAGAGTAGTCCAGGTGTGGTTCCAGAATGCCCGTGCCAAGGAGAAGAAAGCGAAACTGAATTTGGCAAAGCAGTTTGGTGGTGAGCCATCCCAGAGTGAGGCACCAAAGACTGAATGCACCCTTTGCGCTGTCAAGTACAACAGCTGCCTCTCTGTTCGTGACCACGTATTTTCCCAGGCGCATGTAGCCAAGGTGAAAGAAGCAGTGGGTAGTCAAATGGACAAGGAGCGAGACTACTTTGATCCGAGTACGGTTCGCCAGCTGATGGCTCAGCAGGAGATGGACCATCTGAAGAAGTCCAACGAGGTCCTGGGTATGGCTCCACATCAAAGATTTGACCCTGCCACACTCCAGGCTCTAAACCTCTCATCCATGTACCCTGGTCTTCAAAACATGCCAGGAGTCTGCAGTGCCAGCAGCTTGAACTCGCCTCATATAGGTATGTCTCATTTTATATTAATCCAATTTGTATGATATGTTTAATACTGTGATCTAACTTGCAGTGTTGTATTTTTCTTTTCTGTCTTTCATCATTCTTTCAAGCAGCAGGTCCCAGCAGTCTGTCTCCCAGCGTGTCCTCCAGTGGATTACCCACCAAGCCAACCACCACCTCTTCCTCTTCATCGACTCCATCCAACTCCAAAGTCAGCATGGCCACCTCTGCCTCTACTGCAAAGACCAAACAGCCAGAACTACAGCCTGAGCGCCCCAAAGAGAACGGCACTGAAAAGAGTGAGAAAGAGAAGGTCAAGGAGAAGCCCTCCATACCCCCTGCCCCCTCCACCTCGTCCACCCCCCGAAAGTCCGACAAACAAGACCCCTCCGCCCCAACAACCTCCACTCCAAAACCTGGCATGGAGTTTGTGATGGATCCAGCGCAGCTTCAAGCCCTACAGGCAGCCAGGGGTGGTGCAGATCCAGCAGCCTTCCTGTCTAACCCTTTCCTGCCTTGCTTCATGCCTGGTTTTCCCTCATACTTCCCTCCTCAGATCCCAGGGGCTCTTCCTGGAGGTTACCTGCAGCCCATATATGGCATGGAGGGCCTGTTTCCTTATGGTCCAGCTGCCCTGTCCCAAGCCCTGATGGGCTTGTCCCAAGGTTCCATTCTCCAGCAATACCAGCAATACCAACAGAGCCTCCAGGGGGCACTACAGCAGAAGCACCTGCAGCTCCAGCAGCAGCAGACACAGAAACCAAAAGCCCACTCCCAGGCCAAAGCTGACTCCAAACAGCCTTCCCAAGACACAGTGAAAGCTAGGGAGCGCAAAGATCCTTCCTGTGGCAAAGCATCCCCCTCCACTTCATCTGATCAGTTGTCATCCCCATTGGGTAACAAACCTTCTAAAGTCAGAAACATGGATGAGCATCTTCTCCTGCGGGAGGGTGTCGTCCCCAAAGTCAAAGGTGGAGAGCAGGGGAAAGGTGGTCGGTTGTATGACTGCTTGGCTTGCGACGTCACGCTCAACGCAGACGATGGTGAAGCCCTCTGCCGCCACTTGGAGTCCCCACAGCACAAGCGCAGCGCGGCGGAGCGACTTAACGCCAAAGAGCACGCCACTCACGTGTTACCTCACACCGCAACCTGCGCTCCTGACTCCGCCATGGCATCTACCTCACAGCCTGCCCCTCTGTCCACGCTGACTCCTCCATCCTCCTCCTCCTCTTCCTCCTCCCACCCCTCCACCATAGACGGACTATGTTCCCCGCCCAACCTTTCGACAGCTTTATCGGGGTCGCCAGACACCACTCGTACCCTGGCCTCCTTCTGCAACCAAACTCCCTCCTCGCCTTCAACGGTTACCTCAAGCTTGGCGAGACCCTCTAGCGCTCGCTCCTCGATGCCAACAGACCCCAATGGTGGGACGCCCCGTGCCCCTGCCATGGAGAAGCCCCTGGAGAGACAGAGTCCCACCCTGCCAGAGGAGGACCCACTGGGGGGAAACTCCCGGCAGGACGGCAGTGGCAACGCCAATGGCAATGGCAGCGACTTCACTTGTGTTGGAACAGACTCGCTGGGAATGTGAAAGAGAGACAAGAAAAGGACAAAAAAGAAGACAAAAAAGAACTACTGCAAAGAAGTAAAAGCTTTTTGAGTGTGGATGTTTGAGGAACACAAAGAGATGAACGAGTTCACTTAACAGTAAGAGAAAAAAAATGTTTAAACTGACTGATATCTGAAGAAAACTAACTGCAATTCCAATGCTCGTAACCAAAAAATAATATGCGTCAGTCGAATGTTTTTCTTTGCCATTTAACATGCTGATTATCATCCATCTACCGTAAACAGTATGAACACTACAAAGACTTATGCAGTTACGTTTTTAAAGTGAAATTGGAGTGTTGTATAAAAAACCTGCTCTCCCTGAGCGGATCCCCACCAAACGAACAATTGATTCAAAGTGTGTTCTTAATTTTTGAGTAGCGTACATGTAATAGCACATTAACTTAATGCCATAATTCAGAACGAGAGAACTTATCCATACACACACACACACACACACACACACACATACACACATACAGACTAATGGCGAAGCAGTCTCCCTCCAAGTGTTTGAAAACTGTACCAATGGCTTGCTAAAATAATGATGTATTGTAATGGTGTCTCCTCTCAGGTCAACGGCTGGTAACTTGGTTCTCGTATGGAACTCATTGTATAAATTCTGTTCTTGAAAATACAAAGAGAAAATGTTTTAAGCCTAAAATGTAAGTGTTAAAAAGAAGGGAAATATTAAGTCCTATTTTTTCTTAAAGTTGGAAAAGCATTACTAGTCTTATAAATGTACGCATTTTGGTTTTATTTTGACCTAGGACTTAAACTTTACCCTAAAAACAAAGAGAAATGCAGACTTGAATGGTTGATTTTTTTTTTTTTTTTTTTTAAAGAAAGCCTCTGTGTTTTATGATAGCTACATGTATGAACATTTTTGGTGTTGCGTAGATTGTTGAATTTTAACTGTTTGGTAGGAAGGAAAACCCGTATATTTAGCTTTTGTATTGTCCAACTCCAAAAGGCACTTCAGTGGATGTCGTTTAGCTCACTCTGAGGAGGGGGAGGAGTGTCTACTTTAAAAACCTCATTCTGCAGCCCCCTATTCTTTTCTGCCCCTCACCTCGTCTTGCCAGCCGCTACTCGACTCGACTCGACTCTGATTTGTGTAGCACTTTTCCAGCCAGCTCAGAGCTTTTTAGAAAGCCACAGCCAGAACTACCTACTCCCTAACGGTGTAGCGGAGAGGGTGCGCCTCCACTTAGTCATCACGAGGCAGGGGAGAACAGGGGACATTCCCACGATTATTTTACAATTATGCACTTAGTTGAAGCCTTGCTCTGTCACCTTTTGGCAGCTCAGAGCGTCACTCTTTGCCACATTAGAGCTCAACGCATCGACATTTAATTTTCACCGGGTTTTTTTTAAGGGGATGAGGCGAAGTCACACTCAGCATGATGGGACCGCAGAAAAAGGGCATGATGGGATTCGGAGTCCCCACAAGACTGGCCCATCAGTTAGCTGGGTGGATAAGGAGAGTTGGATAGAGAAGAGAGAGAGAGAGGAGGAGAAACGTTTCCTCTACAGCTCTTTGGTCCACTGCCTCATCACCCATCTAATGTTAATTGATTGTTTTTATTTTTTTTATTTGTCGTTGTTGTTGACCCTTAAAGAAATAGTTACATCTCTTCCTGTGTTACAGATCAGTAGCTCATTTCCAATTAATTTCTACAGTTATCATTTCAATAATAATAATAATAATAATGATAATAATAATAATAACAACAACAGTATTGCTTTAAAGGAAGATCCAAAGACGAAATACTTTAACCAATGGTGCAAACAAATAAAACACTTCTTTATACTTGATATGTTATTGCTTTTAACAAAATAGAAAACATGATTTTAGATGACTCAGTCTGCGCTAGTTCACTGTTTGTGCTTATTTATAAGGAAAAGCAGTGTCTTCATTTGCGAAATAACATGAAAACCAAAAACCAAAAGAGCCCTAGTGCTTGTGGTATGGGGTAGCACCAGTGTAGAGCCATTGCAGTTTGTAAGATAGATTAAAAAAAAAACCTCTTTGTTAACTTTGCTGTGACCAACAGTTATTTTCTTGGTCGGTCAGTCTGTCTTTCTGTCTGTCTGTCTTTCTTTAATTTGGTTGGTTTCCAGGTCTGATCTTTGAAGACATACGACTTGCTGCTAATGTAGTTTTGTATTGATACTAAGATGCATGCTGAAATTTGCTTTTTCTCTAAGCTTTAATGACAACAAACAGTAAGCTTAATGCCATTTCCAAAACAGTGATCATACCTGCTTTCCTCCCCCATCGTTGCTATCTTTAAAGAAAAAAAAAAGAGCATAAAAGACTGTGAATAGACATGTACCTTCCAAATAATAATAACTATTATTTTTGGGGTTTGTTTGTTTTTCTTTGAAACTAGCCAATGTTGAATACCAATGATAAATATTGTTTATACAGAAGACTGCATTCCAAATACCACACTAATACAGTTTTCATAGATGTATTGTATTTTTATTTGATGACTCGTCTGTTTGTTTGAAAATCAGTGTTAAATGTTTGATTCTGCTGTGAGGGGTGTTTGTGTGTGTGAGGGGAGGGGGGGTACACCCCAGGCCTATGTCGCGTTAACGACCTGGGCTACATTATGTGCAACTCCTGTCTGAAAATTCCTGGAAAAAAAGGTTGTTACTGTAACCATAGCGATAGCCAAATAATGTTGTAAATGCACACCTCTTTGTGACATGTGACTTTCTGTTTATTTTTTTTGTTTTGTTTTTTTGTTTGTTTGTTTGTTTTTGAGGTTTTTTGCCATCATACTGACCATAACACAAGAACCCACCCTAGTCAATAAAGTCTGTTTTGTTGCAGATGATGGGCTGTTGTCTTGTTTTTGTAGGCTCAGGGAAACCTGAGGTGTGAAGGGTTCTGTGTAGCCTTCATATGGCTCTGTCTGCGAGTGGGAGAAGCTTGCTGACGTTGGTTTATGTTTACGGAGGTGCGTTTTCTCTTCCATGTGTAGTGTCCCATCATACAAAGTGGAATCCATCCAAAAAGCTTATCTTGATAGTAAAACTTTCAAGTTCTATCTTTCCTTCACTTTTTTCTATTCTCACTTAAACCACACTCATGCCATGCTATGTCTTTCCTTTCATCCCCTTTCTCTATTCATCTGTTAATTCTCTTACCTGTCTTATCTCTCCTTCCTTTCCATATTATTTTATTCTTTTGTCTTGTTGTTTCCTAATCCACTTCTCCTCACTGCCTCTCTCTCTCTCTCTCTCTCTCTCTCTCTCTCTCTCTCTCTCTCTCTCTCTCTCTCTCTCTCTCTCTCTCTCTCTCTCTCTCTCCTCTCTCTCTCTCTCTCTCTCTCTCTCTCTCTCTCTCTCTCTCTCTCTCTCTCTCTGGCTCACTTCCTGGGTGTTGTGATTGTTGGTAATGCTGATGAGGGGAGGTTGAGATAGGCCTGTCACAGTCATTTTACCTGTGCTGCTTTGCCTTACAACATGGCTTTGGTTTCCTCCAGGCTTCCATTTGATCATCCTGTTCCTCTGATCGAGAATGAAGGAATGCGGGAATGAAGGGAGGGGGAGGGAAAAAGAAAAAGACAGATGGGCAGACTGAAATGAAAATGGGGAGAACAGGAAAGGTAGAGAAGGTGTGTGTGAATGAAAGCAGATATATTTACTTGTAAAGTAATTCGTTCTCACACACATGCTAACAGGTAAACACACACACACACTCACACACTTAATCAGTGCTGAATAAAAAGCAGGTGAAATGTGGAGGGCCACTGCTCGTATATCAATCAGAGAGGAGACAGCAGAAGCGAGGACTGCCGAGGAAATGAATCATACACACTTTACAGCGTGTGTGTGTTTGTGTTGTGTTTTTTGGGGGAATGTGGAGAATGTCAGGGCGATCGTGTTTCTGATTTATTTAGTGGCTGATTAGTAGGTGTATTACTGTATCATGAAGAGCGTGTGTGTGTGTGTTGGTGTGTATGAGCTTGTGGAAGACTGTTTATGATTTATTTAGTGGCGTGCTGATTACTCTGTATATTACAACTAGGTAAGGTGTGTGTGTGTGTGTGTGTGTCTGTTTATTTGCACCTGAGCATGATTTATTGATGAGTCCATTAATGAGTGAAAGTAATTACGGGGAATGTGTTATACCGTATCAAAGCTGACACACACACACACACACACAACACACACACACTTACGTGTTGTCTCTCTGCGGGGGTATCATTGCTCCATGGAATGGTGAGACCAAGCGTGATGTGTGAGCTCTCTGGTGAGCCTGTTTTATTTAACAGGAGCAAATTCACTGCTGGGCCGACACCCAGGTGTGTCCCCGATTCTTTTCCCTCTCCTGTCCATCTCTCTGTCTTTCATTCATTTTTTCTTTTTCTCTTTCCATCATTTTTCTTTTTGTGTATCCACTGTCCATCTCCTTCATTCCTTCTTCCCCCCTCTCTCTTTCTTTCACGCTCTCTCTCTCTCTCTCTCATTTCCTAGATGTCACATATGCTTGTGTCCACCACTAAGACAGGATGAACTTGCTGCCACTGCCCCCCACCCCCTCCTCATCAGCTGCAGCAGTGTGCGTTGGGGGGTGTTGGTGTTGGTGTTGGTGTTGGTGTTGGTACTGGTGTATGGAGTGACTCCCCCCGTTTAACATGCTAAATTATTCCGGCATGGCTGCATGGTATTAAGGGAATTGAGGGCTGACCCGGCCTGTGCTCATTAATTAAACCGGTGACATTTAGTGAGATGAGTTTCCTTTGAGGGTAGATGATATTATTAACATTACCCCTCTCCTGCGGATAGAGACTCGGCTTGATTATGGAAGGGATTTTTCCCCTCCTTTCTCACTCTTTCGTACACCTTATTATTTTAATGTGATCAGAGATACAATCTTCCTTAGCCAGCAGGTTTGGAGGGAGGAGAGGGACCAGGAGTGTGTGTGTGTGTGTGTGTGTGTGTGTGTGTGTGTGTGTGTGTGTGTGTGTGGAGGGGAGGGGGGATGAGGTGGACAAGGGGGCGACCCACAGGGCTGAGAGACACACACACACACACACTCTCTCTCTCTCTCTCACACACACACGCTCACACACACACACACACACACACACACACACACACACACACACAAAGCTCCCCTGACCTTCAGGAGATGAAATGGGTTTTATTGTGCTGTAAACGGGGGAGAGGGAGAGAAGGAGGAGGAAGGCTGTGGTGCGTTTCATACATACGGAGCTTCCAGAAGATTCTCCCACTTCTCTACTCTCCTCACATCGCTGGCCCACGCGTCCTTTATTGCCTGCAAAGCACGATCCATTTTTTTTTCCTTTTTCTGACTTTTCCTTTTTTTTTCCTAACTCTCTCACTTCCACAGTCACCTTCCAGGCCCAGATTCCCATTAGAGAAACCCCTCACCCAGGCCAGAATCCTGGAACAGGGAGGGGGAGAGGAAGGGGAGTGGAAGAAAAGGAGAGAGCAAGAGGGGAAGGAAGAAGCGGAGAGGCAGAGGGCCTGTTTTATTCTGGAAAGCAGAAGGTGCTGGATAAATGGCTGAATTCAGGAGGCAGAAGGCTGCAGAGGAGGAAAAAAAGAAAGAGGAGACTCATTCTCATCTGTGCATCCCCCCCCCCCCTCCCTTCCAGCCCCCCCATCAGTATTAATATTCTGCAGTGCAGAAGAGAGGGCGAGGGGGGGGGGGGGGGTAATAGTATTCAGGAGGGATGGGAGGAGTGATGGAGGGTGTGTGTATGTGTGTGTGTGTGTGTGGTTTTGTGGGTGTGTGTGTGTGTGTGTGTGTGGGGGTTGTTGGGTAATGATATTTGGTGGGCTAGAGAAGGTAATTTCAGCTGTGTGCCGCGCGTCTGCAGACAGGTCTGCCTGATAGATGGGCTGTGCTGATGTGTGATCTATGATGTATGCGCACAGGCCCACTCTCATCTTTATTCATGAGTTCCTCGGCGACGCTCCACTCCATTCCGCTCTTAAAGGGGCACGCACCCCGTTTTCACACAGCATCTCAGTGGCTTACGCTTACTGCAGACTCAGGGAAGCCTGCCTTTGTGTCTGTGTGTTTGTGTGTTTGTTTGTGTACTTGTGTATGTTGCATTCCCATACGTTAATTAAAGAGTAATGGTAAGTAAGATTAAACCCTTAATAAATGGATTAACAACAAAGTGTTAATATTTCTGAATATTTGTTTTTCTTTTGATTTACAAATACTCCCTGCTATCATCTGCAGTCTAATGTTATATATATATATATATATATATATATATATATATATATATATATATATATATATATATATATATATATATATATATATATATATATATATATATGAATGCTAATGTATTTGTATACTACATCTGTTGCATACCAGTTATGCACTTTATGTTAAATAGTGGTTTCCAGTATATGATCTATGCAGGTGTCCATCCTATGAAGTTCATAGTCTTTCAGAATTTAAATGTCACAGAACCATTTTGTTTTTACTTTGTGGTGTGTGTCAGTATGAAATATGCACATCCACATATGTCTGTCTGTGTTTTTTCCTGTTGGAACAGTACCACAGTGCTGAATTGCTCCAGCAGTCTGTGCTCTTCTTTTGTGACTGCAGTGAATAATATGCAGTGGAGCACTTCACCAATGACCTTCCAGTTTTCCTCTGCACGCACACACACAATCTCACTCACAAAAACACACTGCTGCAAATCCATGCTGTGAACAGAGGATAGACTGTGTGTGTGTGTGCACACAGAGTAGGTTCAGCATTTGTTTATGTACATTTGTGTACTCAGTCACACACACACACAAAACAAACTGAAATACAAGCAGGCCTAACAGACACACACCTCTAATCAACTCTCTTTTCCTCCGATATGCCTCTGTCCCTCTCTGTGGCTTCCCCTAATACCACGTGCCATTTCTGTCTCCAACGCTCCATCACCACCCCTCCCTCCTTTCACCTCTCTGCTCCTCACATTCCTCTCTGTTCATCTCAACCTCCATTTCTCTCCTTTTTTTCATTTTCCCTCCCCTCACTCCCCTTCTTCCCTCCATCTCAGTCATCACCATGTCTCTCTTTCTCTCTCTCCCCTCTTTGCCTCGCTCTTTTTTTTTGCCTCCATCATATCAGTCTTCCCTCTCTCACCTCTCATCTTATACCCCAGCTCCTCTTTTTCTCACCCTCCTCCTCTCTCTCTCCTCCCTCTCTATATTTTCCCCACATTCTCCCTCTCTCTCTCTTTCCTCTTCGGTTTCTCTCTTTCTCCTCCTCTCTTTCTCCCTCCCTCTCTGTCCCTCTCTCTCTCTCGGTGTGGGAGGCCATCTCTCCCATGTGGTGTGCTGGGGGACTGAGAGCGACCCACTCCTTGCAGCCATCGCTCTCACCAGAACGACTTTTTAATGGCCGAACGCCTACCTCATCTATCAGCGCAGAGCCCATCGCCTCTCTCTCTCCCTCTCTCTCCCTCTCGCTCCTCTCTCGCTCCTCTCCTGCATACGCATACATACACTCTCCTCACACGCAAATGCCACTCCAACAGCTGTCTTTTTTTATAACGGGCCGACCACAGGACGCCACTCAGCAATATGCCAGCTCCACCTGCACGCCTGGGCATCATGAGAGCCAAGTTCGCATTAAGGGACTACACGTCGTGCCGCGTCATGTCACAGCAGGCGAACATCTCTTTACTCATTCACACACACACACACAACACACGGCTGCCTGGGGGTTTTACATGATTTAACATGGAGCAGGCTGGCGCTGCAGCGCATTTTTTCACAGCTTCTCTCATTTGTTTATAAAACACAAAATCATCCACCGGAGCTGCCGTCACAATATATAGAAAATAGTTATTTTTCCTTATATGCACCTGGTAGAGCCAGTGCTAGCCTGAATTATTAGCCACAGTGGATAAAACTACATGTGAAACAATTAAACATATCTGTCAAAATCTTTAGATGAAATCCACTCTCATACCATTCTTATACATGTGTGTATGACATGTTTGTTTGTAGTATTTGTTCATTAATAATAGCTCTTGGCTCTATTAGTCGCTCTGTAGCAATCTGAAGCCCCAGCCACAGTGTTGTGCTTTGTGTTTACAAACGGAATGATAAACATCTCCAGGGAAATCTCCTGTCTTCTTCACATTTTTCTCACTGTCCCTTTTCACCTTTTCTTCTTTTCCTCTCCTCCTCTCCTCTCTTCCTCCCTCTCCTCCTCTCTGCTGTCTTCTCCTCTCCTCTCTCCTCCCTCTCTGCTGTCCTCTCCTCTCTCTCTTCTCCTCTCCTCCCTCTCCTCCTCTCTGCTGTAACATGTGTAATGAGATGCTAATGACGACCAGCAGGAGCGTGAAAGAGCCACGCGTCGCCTTGGCGAATATTTTACACAGATATGATAAATTATGCTAAATCTTTGACCCCCTGCCCTTTCAAAAAGAGACACAGGGTGGCAAAGAGTGAGGGGTAAGTGTGTGTGTGTGTGTGTGTGCGTGTGTGTGCGTGCATGCACGCCAGCCAGACGTTAAAAGGCGAGTGGGTTGAGGGAGGCAGTGAATGTAATGCTTTCAAAACTCATTTGCATGAAAAAAGACTTAAATGTAATGGCTTCGCTTAGCTTATCTGTCTCGATGATTCTTGCCAGCGCATCAGACAAAAACACATGCTTCATTTAAATGTGGCTTCCTACCAGGTGGTTTCAACCACTCGTACTCATTTAAGTCCCTATTTTATCTACCCTTCCCTTTATATATTTACATTTACATACCATGACGCTTGTAACTTCCATGTTGAAATATGAAATCAAAAGACTATCTTTAGTCAGTCTTTAGAGAGTATTCCTTTTGTATTCCTTTTTATTCTCTGTCTGTTGACCTTGAGTTTCCTGGACAAATCACTCTGAACACAGAAGAGAGAGAGAGAGAGAGAAACGCCACGCCACAAGAATCTTCTCTGTAAATGAAGAAGCAATGGCTTCCATTTTTGTCCATTTAGCTGTAATAGACTGTGCAGTGGGCAGAGTAACGGACGGAGGGACAGGAAATTGGCAGCTCTAAAGACAAACTCAGCGGAGGTGCTGTACACAGCACTGGGGGAATTGAAGGGAAATTAGCTGGGTCAACCGTTTACAGTTTCACAGAGTCTACTACCTACTGCACCAGAGAGAGAGAGAGAAATGAAGGACTTTCGCTGAGTTACAGACAGTCAAGCATCTCCAGTTTTGGGAAGAACACAGGAGGACTGTATTGAAGCTGTGTGTGTTAGTGAACCATCTGCAGATTTGGAGAGAGGAAGATGTTTGGGTTAGAGATCAGCGATGTAAGGAGACAGCTAGAAAACTAAGACCGGAAGCTTTGATAGTCAGCATCAGCCCTCTACTTTTACAGCAAGAAAAGGAAGACTCAGCCCTCAGACTCAGAAGAGTCAGCCCTCTACAGATTTGTGGAGAGAAAGTTGAACGTGAAGTTGGGTTAGATAGTCACCTGCGTTCAGTTTCAAAGGATGTATACAGTCCTATGAGAATCAGGTGTGCACACCTGGCTGATGATTCACAATGTTCCAAAGCCACTTGGGAGCAGCAGCATGGTTGGGTTACTGATGTCACTTGACAAAAGGAGTCCAGCAAGGCAGCAGGACCAAATAAAAGGGCTCAGCTCTGAACAGGAAGGTAGCCATAAACGAAAGCAGTATGCTAATAATGAAGGACCCCCCCCCCACACACACACACTCTCTCTCTCTCTCTCTCCTCTCCTCTCTCTCTCTCTCTCTCTCTCTCTCTCTCTCTCTCTCTCACTCTCTCTCTCTCTCTCAACTCTCTCTCTCTCACTCACACACACACACACTCTGTCATGGGCTCATTATGAATGATGGATTGCCCAATTTTAAAATTCTGCTGAGGGTTCTAATTTAAGGCTGAGATTTTTAACGAGATTA
>NC_055967.1:3941528-3949028 GCF_018492685.1 Alosa sapidissima
GAGAGAGAGAGAGAGAGAGAGAGAGAGAGAGAGAGAGAGAGAGAGAGAGAGAGAGAGAGAGAGAGAGAGAGAGAGAGAGAGCGAGAGAGAAGCGTGGCACAAGCATGAAGGAGACGGATGGAGTGTTTTATTTGCATGTTCTCATTCTGGGCTGATGCATTGCCATGTTGCCCGCGCAATCACCATATCAATCGCTATTTCATAACCACCTGCTTGTCTGTGTTTATCCATTTATTTTTTATTTCCCCCTCTTTCTCCCCTCTCCTCTTACTTTCTCTTCTCTCCTCCCCTCGCCCTTCCTTTCGCTGTCTTTACCCTCTCTCTCTTTCTCTCCCTCTCTCTCTCTCTCCTTCTCTCTCTCTCTCTCTTTCTGTTTCACTCCCTCTTCTGTCAAGCGCAAATGGTCCTGGGCACTTTAATGAGATGCAAATGAAATATGCATATAGCAATCCTGCCGGCTGATGATTAAGCATACAGGATATTAGCTGCCGTCCTGCCCCCCCCCAGCTACGCCCCCCACACCTGCCCTCCCCTCTCCCCTCTCTCTACATCTCTCGTTCTTCAGTCCAGTGCAACCTCCTTGCACATCTCCATCTCCTGACTGGCGTTGTCTTTAACCATCTATAATAACGGGCAGATCCGCTAATGAACAGCGATAAATCCCACAGTGGTGGTGTCCAGCTCTTCTGCTCACTCTGCTCATATCCTCCTTATATTCCTCATGTGTGTACATCCAGAGTAGAGGGTGTGAAGGTGTGCAGACAGAGGGGGTGTGAGGTCTGTTCCACAGGGGAAGATGAGGTGAGGTGGTGGGGGCGTAGTGAGGGGTAGCGAGGACTGTTGGAAAAGAGAGAGAGAATGGAGAGAAGAGAGAGACCAGTAATATGGAATTCCTGAACTGTCTCCAGTCGTTGCCTATAGCTTGAGCAGAATCTTCATGAATGGTTTTGAGTGGAAGAATCCTGTCATCCTGCCACCATCATCTCTCTCCCTCTGTGTCCTCCATCTTGCCCCCCCCCCCCTCCCGTTGCCTTACCCCTCTGGCTGGTGGCCATTTTCTTTTTTGTAATCCATTTGCATAATGAAGACGGGGTGAAATTAAGATCCCTGGAGGAGGCGGGCTCTCCAGATCTCGTTAACACACCGTCATTAGCATATCCGCACATATTCTCCTTCAAATCAATCCGCCATCACACACACACACGCACACACACAGGTTCAATCCTCAGCGACAAATTAAATCGCTAATTTCTCCCGGCTTCTCATCTCAGAAGGTCGTTCGCATTTTTAAGTAGCGGTAATTGCATCGCCCCCACCTCTCACCTCCCAAAAATAATGAAGGGGCGAGGGAAAAAAGCCTCCCTCGGAGGACCGCTGCGCAAACAGTGTTTGTTTAAGGCGAAAGAGAGAGCCCAGCTTGCACAGTCCAGCCAGTGGTGTTGTGGTGTGGGGCTAGCCAGCCTGGCGTGGTCCGTGAGCGAGGCTGCCGCTGCCGTCTCCGCCTATGCTGCCGCTGCCAGGGCGATGCTGAGGGATGCCAACGCAGCTGAGGGGGGGACCACCGGTCCGCAGATCCCTCCCTCCCTCCCTCCCTGCATTATTTATGCGTCAGCGGGAGCAGTCGTGGCCGTGGCGACGATGCCATGTCAAACACAGCCGGCTCTGTGCGGGGGGTACGGCTGGGGTAGGGGGGTGGGGGGTGGGGAGTATGGCTGGGCTGAAGGGGCAGTATTGCCCCCTGATGCTCCTCCAGAGGTGCCAACTGAGTAATCCGCTGTGGTCCGGTCCGGTCCGGTTGGGTTGAGTCCTGCCGATGCCCGCTGGGTGCCGCGTCTGTAGCGGGGCCAGCGAGAGGCGGGTACGAGGGTGGCGATGGAGGGGGGCGAGGCGGTGTGATGCCATCCCCCAACCCCCACGCCCCCCCGATGATGCCAGCGCTAATCCTCTGAGTGATAACGACCTCAGCTGTGTAATCCTATCTAGCGCAGAGTGTGTGTGTGTGTGTGTGTGTGTGTGTGTGTGTGTGTGTGTGGGTAAAACAAAAGGAATGTGTTGTATGTGCGCATCCAAGTGTGTGTTGGAACAGCTGATGCCCATTGTCGCTATGTCCGATAGTGAGTTTTCGCGATTGCCATCTCTTATAGATCAAAATGATCCATTTCACCATCTGTTGTGGATAACGAATTAGTGAATCTTTCCATATGCTTGTGCTTGTTTGCATATGTGTGTATGTGTATGTGTATGTGAGTGTGCGTATCTTAACGTGTGTGTGCGCATGTATAATGTCTATGGCTAATACTGTATAATGTGTGTGCCATACCATGCGCATGTTTGCGTGTAGCTCTATTCGAGATCCACAGTTGTAAATATAATATCCTCCAGTGGCGACCCTGTGAATGTGAAAGGAAAATAAGTCAATCCCAGAGCACTGCGGAGTCGTCCTCAACTTCCTCTCTTCTGCTGAGTCACCGACAATCCCTCCTCCTCTTCCTCTTCCTCTTCCCTCGCCTCGTTCTCTCTCCGCCTTGTTCTCCCTGCCCCCCTCGTCCACTCATGCCATCACTCCCATCTCAAACTGGCATAGGATGCTGGTCTGTATGCCATGGCGATGCCCAGTGGTGTTGGCATCTCTGTGGAGCTCCGCTGCACTGGTGCTGCCGCTCTGCTGGGTCCGCAATGCGTTCTGCTGGAGGTTGGCATAGTAGGTGCTGCTCGCTTGGCACTGTGGGGGAAGTCTCTGCCAGTGCAGCGGGCGCGTGCCCGTACCCGTGTCCGGTCGCTCTTCCCCCTCGGCTGCCAAGCTGGCATCGTGCCGCTTTTGTTTGCACGCATGTTATCCCCATCGCTGTCGCCCTCCATCTTAGCCAGCTGTCACGCTAATTAACGCTAATTAGCCCAACACATGGGCTTTGTCTTGGCTTAAATGGTGGCAGGCAGGCAGACAGCAGGCTGTTTGCTTTGGCTGCTGCTGCTTTTGTTTGAGTGCTTTCTGTGGATTTGTTCGATTCCTGAGTTCTTTTGTCTGCGTGAGCGTAGGCGCGGGCACGGGAGTGCCGCAGTGCCCAGACTGGCAGCGCCCCAGACCCGCCACGTCGCCATAGATGCTGGGCACGATGCCACCTTGGGAACTTGGGCAACTCCATCCAAGAAGGTCCTATAGATGATTACATCCCCATTACATCCTCTCAGGGCATCTATCTCTGTTAGAAGAGAAATACCCGTTTGGGCACCAAGATGGCACCATGATCATTCGCTCATTGTGTAGGTGCCAGAGGGGTTGGTGTTGCCTCAGAGTGACTCGGCAGATGTTCCTCAGAAGAAACCAAGCGAGAGAAAAAGATTTTTAAAAAACTGTCATAAAAAAACCCAACCCTCTACCCGTTTATTTCATCCATTTTTAAGTGTGGTGTAAACGTAATTTCTTCTTGCCCTGAGATTTTCCGATGACCATAATCCTCATTAGACCCCACAGATGACACCACCATTTCCTGTGCCCGTCTCCCACATGAAAGTCTTCCTCCCAAATTGGAAGAAATGTTGGAAAATGGCTTTGCCTCCGGGATATTGGAGTGTCACACATAAAAGCCTGTTGCCATGCCCCTTCCTCTCGTTGTCCACCCTCCTCAGGTTACTTCCTGTCTCTCGGTAGGCATGGGGCGGTTGGCACAGGGCTCCGTTATCCTCCCGTGCCGCTCCATATTTCTGGCCTCTTGTTTTCTTCGTTTAGACGCCCCCCTCCTCCCTCATCTCGTTTCAGGGTGCCCCGGTTCCGCGTTGTTTTTTGGGGGGCCCCGGGCCTGTGGGAACCCAAGCGGGTGCTTCGTTCTTCTTGTCCCTCTCTGCCACTGTGTCTTTCTTCTCCTCTCTTCCTCCTCAGGCAGACGTTGGCATGCCAGCGTGCCTCCCTGGCGCTGCCAGTGAGTGGATGGCACCGTGCCAACCTCTCCCATCCACTGTCCTCATTCGCTGCGCCGCCTCGCGCCCCTCCCCCGTCACTCGCTCGTGCTCTCTTTCTCTCCGTTTTTCTCACACTCCCTCCCTCCCTCTCTCTCTCTTTCTCTTTCTCTGTCTTTCCCACCCAGTCATGCCCGCCCTCTCTCTATCGTAACTGTGCCACGTGTGTGTGTGTGTTTCTTTGCCAAGTGCTTTGTGTTTTTGTCAGCGCTGATGAAAACATCACCGCGTGTCTTATAGAGTCATCTGCGGGAGCCTGAAGTTTGTTTGTTGTGTTGGGAGACAAAACCCCCCAGGGCAAAGATCCATCCTCCCCCACCCACCCACCCTGCTCCATCACAAGCTGTGCGTGTGTTTGTGTGTGTGTCTGCTAATTAGTCCTCTGACAGTTCCCAAAAGCTGCACACACACTTTACCACACGCCTAACACACGTGCACACACACCCCCGCCCAGTACAACCCACTCTACAGAAACATCAAACTACTTCCTCACCACAGATGAGAGGAACTCGAAGCTATTGTATCTGATGTGTCTGATTCATCTCTTGACGTTTTTCTAAGTCGTGGCATCAGTCAAGCTTTATCGGCAACCCTGGAGAGAGTCCTTGAGTTTGTGAGACTCTCAGAGTTGTTGCTCACTGTTGCTGAGGGGAAGAAAGTGGATTCTCTTTCTCTCTCTCTTTCTCTTTCTCTCTCTCTGTATCTGTGAACACACACACACACATACACATGCATAGACACACACTGAGGAGTTAAGACGCCCCAGCTTTGCCTGTGCTGTGCGGAGCTGTGTTTGGTGGGCCCTCCATCACTTGATTTTCTCCCTCTCTCTTCTGTTCTGTGCTTTTGCTCATTACCAGACAAAAGGAGCGGCGCGGCGCCGTAGCAACAGGACACAGGCATTATGCAAACGACCCGCATTTGCATACCATCTCATGGTGCTTACATGTAAATTAGCTGTTTAATTTATTAGCCAACAGTCTCTCTCATTCCTCGTTACAGCGGCTGTTTCAGGCCATCACTCCTCACAGACCTCCTCTTCTCTTTCTCTTTTATCTAGTCTGGCAAAAAATGAAAGACATTAGCTTTTGTTATGTAGCATTTGCACTTTAATGTATTTTTTATACAATGCTAAGGTTAGCTCCTGAACTAAAATGCATTCTCATAGCGAGTTAAGGTGAGCTCCTGAACGAAGATGCATTCCTATAGAGATGTAATGTTAACTTCTGCACTAAGAGTCATTCCTGTAGTGTAATATTAGCTCCTGCACAAACAGTCATTCCTAGTGTGCTAAGATAAGCTCCTGCTTCTAAAGGTTAAGGTTAAAGTTAAGGTTAACTCCTGCTCTCCAGTGCATTCCAGTAGCATGCTATGGTTAGCTCTTTTGCTAAGAGTCAGACTGTGATTATTGAAGACTTAAAGCGATGGTTTGGAGTAATTTCACCCTAGGGTCCTTTGCACCATGACCACGAGCCAAACACCCTCCCAGAACCTGTTTTCCCTTGGTCGAACCCTGGTCGAGTAGCGCTGTCAGAAATGAATGAGTTTCTCCAGGTGTAATGGAACCAACTTTTATCTCGTAAATTACCCCACTAATAATGCCCTGAATGGTACGAAACTTCTACAGTAGTACAACTATGCTATTTACTCATAAAACGAGCAACGTTTGGATTTCATCCGGACAGTCCGGCTTTTGATCCCTCAGTCTGGTCACCCTAAAAATACTATTAATCTACATTATCTATGAGAAAGTAAACATAGATTATCCAAATGCCATAATCATCATATCCCACTGGAATGTCATTGCAAGGCTGAAGCTATATACTATATTTTATATAGACATTTTCTTATATTTTCATAAGTGGACCACGTAACAAACTTGAATGAGGTAGAAGTGAGTCAGGTGGGTAGGGCTGCCAGGTACGCTATGGTCCAAGTTTTACTCAGGTGAGCAAAGCTGTAGGTCACAGCAGTAGACTGGCAGAGAGTCTGCTGGCCAAGCCTCAGGCTGAACACATTTCCTGGCCACCAAAAAGGACAAGCTCCAATGACAAAGCAGTCAACAGCACTCAGCAGCAGATACTGTAGAAACATAGCCCCCAGTGACACACACGGCAGAATCCAGACATGGCTCTGACATGGGTGTTTAATGAGATGGAACTCTTATGCTGAAATAGAACTCTAATTCTAAGATTGAGGTCTCTCCTGTTCTGATTGGTCTCTGGTACCAAGATGGAAGGTTAGGTTTAGATAGAACCCAAATTCTGAGATAGGTCTCTGATACTGAGATGGAATTCAAATGCTGAGATAGAATTCTTATGCTGAGATGAGTCTCATGTTGAGATGGATGTCTTATGCTGAGAAAGATCTCTCATGTTGAGATTGATAGTTGCTGAGATGGATTTATAAGATGCATCCTACCCCATTCTAGCTATTCCTTCTATCGCCGAACACCTTAGTCTTAATGTGATGCCTTATACACACATACACTAACCCTCTTTCATACTTTCTCTCTCTCTCGTTGTCTCTCTTTTACACACATACACACACACACACACACACACACACACACACACACACACACACACACACACACACACAGAGAGTAGACATTCACACACACACACACACACACACACACACACTCAATTTATCTGCACCCCAAGCCTGCTGTTTCAGACTAAACCAATATGAGGATGTTTGAACAGTAGTGTGGATAGAGACAGAGAGAGTGAGAATGTGAGTCTGGGGATGAGAATGTATTTAGAGACTAGGAATGAGAGAGAGAGAGAGAGAGTGTGTGTGTGTGTGTGTGTGTGTGTGTGTGTGTGTGTATTGGCAAGAGGATGTATTTGAACAGGAGGGTATAGTGTGGGAGTAGAATATATGGGTTGTGTGAATTATTAAACCAAATTCTGATTAGAGGGATTCCTTCAGTGGCAAAATTATAAGACTTTTCTCTTACAATCCTGTGTGTGTGTGTGTGTGTGTGTGTGTGTGTGTGTGTGTGTGTGTGCATGTCAGGGTCACACACATGATTTTTTTATTCTCTAAAATCTATATTTTAAAAGCTGTAGTGGATGTCGAAATAAATAATTTACATTTGTTTGAGTGGGAGTATGTTTCTGTGAGCAATGTGATTAGCCTGGAAGCATCTCCTGTGACCTCTACACTCCAAGGCAACTCCCCCCCCCCCCCCCACACACACACACACACCACACACATGCAAACACACACAGAAATGTGTGTGCATGCATAACTTTCCACATGAAGACATGCCCATAAACCCATAAGTAAATACACATACACCTATACAAATTCAAACATATACATGAACAAACATACAGAAGCAACACACACAGACCTACAAAGACACATGTACTGTATAGGCATAGGTATGTTTACTTCAAACACTGGCAAAGCTCAGGAGATTGTATTATTTTGACCATGGCCTTCTTTTTGTGTGTTTGACTATTATTATTATTACTATTATTTGTGTGTGTGTGTGTTATTTATTTATTTACAGATCAAGGCCACTTGTCATGC